>NC_083403.1:16551264-16566264 GCF_020745735.1 Hemiscyllium ocellatum
CGCCTGCAGGCACCAGACAGGGAGGGGAGGAGAGCGGAGCGCTGCCGAAATCAGCGAGAAAGACGGAAAGAAAGGGATTGGGGCTGCACGCTGTCTGAGGGTGGCAGTCAGGAAAGGAGGACAATAGGTGCAGGAGTTGGCCATTCTGCCTTTCGAGCCTGCACCACCATTCAATATGATCATGGCTGATCATCCTTAATCAGTATCCTGTTCCTGCCTTATCTCCGTAACCCTTGATTCCACTATCCTTGAGAGCTCTATGCAACTCTTTCTTAAATGAATCCAGAGACTGGGCCTCCACTGCCCTCTGGGGCAGAGCATTCCACACAGCCACCACTCTCTGGTGAAGAAGTTTCTCCTCATCTCTGTCCTAAATGGTCTACCCCGTATTTTTAAGCAGTGTCCTCTGTTTCGGCACTCACCCAGCAGCGGAAACATGTTCCTGCCGCCAGAGTGTCCAATCCTTTGATGATCTGAAATGTCTCAATCAGATCCCCTCTCAGTCTTCTAAACTCGAGGGTACACACAAGCCCAGTCGCTCCAGTCTTTCAGTGTAAGGTAATCCCGCCAGTCCAGGAATTGACCTGTGAACCTACGCTGCATTCCCTCAATAGCCAGAATCAAATCTGGAGAGCAGAACTGCACACAGTACTCCCGGTGTGGTCTCACCAGGGCCCTGTACAGCTGCAAAAGAACCTCTTGCTTCTATACTCCATCCCTCTTGTTATGAAGGCCAGCATGCTATTAGCCTTCTTCACTACCTGCTGTACCTGCATGCTTACCTTCATTGAGTGGTGTACAGGAACCCCCAGATCTCTCTGTCCTGCCCCTTGACCTAAATTGATTCCATTTAGGTAGTAATCTGCCTTGCACCAAAGTGGTAACCATTGATTTATCCACATTAAATTGCATCTGGCCACTCACCTAACTTGTCCAGGTCACCCTGTAATCTGCTAACATCCTGATGACATTTCACCCTGCCAGCCAGCTTAGTATCATCAGCAAATTTGCTAATGTTATGGCTAATAGCATCTTGTAGATGTTAAGATATATGGTAAAAAGCTGCGGTGCCAGTAGTGATCCCTGCGGTACCCCCCTGGCCACTGCCTGCCATTGGGAAAGGGAGGCGTGGAGGAGTGCGGAAGGATGAGAGAATGCAGGCTGCAGCCTTATGAAGCAGGGGGAGGGCTTGCAGTTGGCCTGCGTGGGATGTGGGAGACTACAGGAGCCTGGTGGGCAAGGGCTGGCTGAAAGGCAGCTGGAGGGACGGAGGAGGGAAGCACGCACAGAGGAGAAGAGCAAAGAGAAAAGAGAAAAAAAAAACAAAGGGATAAAGAGAAAGAGCAGCAAAGAAAATGTGGCTGGCCAGCACGCCTTGAAGTAGGGAGAAAAGGAAGGGGCCGGTGCCTACGGCCATACTAGTCTGAAACGCCCGATCTCGTCTGATCTCGGAAGCTAAGCAGACTCAGGCCTGGTTAGTACTTGGATGGGAGACCGCCTGGGAATACCAGGTGCAGTAGGCTTTTTCCGCCAGCAGGGGCTGCTCAAGTCACCCCTCTGCACTTGTGTGTGCCACGCAATGGAGCGGCAGGTTATTTTTGCTGCTGCTGCTGCGCTGCTGCTGCTGCTGCTGTGCCGGCCATCAGTCGCCTGCAGGCACCAGACGGGAGGGGAGGAGAGCGGAGCGCTGCCGAAATCAGCGAGAAAGACGGAAAGAAAGGGATTGGGGCTGCACGCTGTCTGAGGGTGGCAGTCAGGAAAGGAGGACAATAGGTGCAGGAGTTGCCATTCTGCCTTTCGAGCCTGCACCACCATTCAATATGATCATGGCTGATCATCCTTAATCAGTATCCTGTTCCTGCCTTATCTCCGTAACCCTTGATTCCATATCCTTGAGAGCTCTATGCAACTCTTTCTTAAATGAATCCAGAGACTGGCCTCCACTGCCCTCTGGGGCAGAGCATTCCACACAGCCACCACTCTCTGGTGAAGAAGTTTCTCCTCATCTCTGTCCTAAATGGTCTACCCCGTATTTTTAAGCAGTGTCCTCTGTTTCGGCACTCACACAGCAGCGGAAACATGTTTCCTGCCGCCAGAGTGTCCAATCCTTTGATGATCTGAAATGTCTCAATCAGATCCCCTCTCAGTCTTCTAAACTCGAGGGTACACACAAGCCCAGTCGCTCCAGTCTTTCAGTGTAAGGTAATCCCGCCAGTCCAGGAATTGACCTGGTGAACCTACGCTGCATTCCCTCAATAGCCAGAATCAAATCTGGAGAGCAGAACTGCACACAGTACTCCAGGTGTGGTCTCACCAGGGCCTGTACAGCTGCAAAAGAACCTCTTTGCTTCTATACTCCATCCCTCTTGTTATGAAGGCCAGCATGCTATAAGCCTTCTTCACTACCTGCTGTACCTGCATGCTTACCTTCATTGAGTGGTGTACAGGAACCCCCAGATCTCTCTGTCCTGCCCTTGACCTAAATTGATTCCATTTAGGTAGTAATCTGCCTTGCACCAAAGTGGGTAACCATTGATTTATCCACATTAAATTGCATCTGGCCACTCACCTAACTTGTCCAGGTCACCCTGTAATCTGCTAACATCCTGATGACATTTCACCCTGCAGCCAGCTTAGTATCATCAGCAAATTTGCTAATGTTATGGCTAATAGCATCTTGTAGATGTTAAGATATATGGTAAAAAGCTGCGGTGCCAGTAGTGATCCCTGCGGTACCCCCCTGGCCACTGCCTGCCATTGGGAAAGGGAGGCGTGGAGGAGTGCGGAAGGATGAGAGAATGCAGGCTGCAGCCTTATGAAGCAGGGGAGGGCTTGCAGTTGGCCTGCGTGGGATGTGGGAGACTACAGGAGCCTGGTGGGCAAGGCTGGCTGAAAGGCAGCTGGAGGGACGGAGGAGGGAAGCACGCACAGAGGAGGAAGAGCAAAGAGAAAAGAGAAAAAAAAAACAAAGGGGATAAAGAGAAAGAGCAGCAAAGAAATGTGGCTGGCCAGCACGCCTTGAAGTAGGGAGAAAAGGAAGGGGCCGGTGCCTACGGCATACTAGTCTGAAAACGCCCGATCTCGTCTGATCTCAGAAGCTAAGCAGACTCAGGCCTGGTTAGTACTTGGATGGAGACCGCCTGGGAATACCAGGTGCAGTAGGCTTTTTCCGCCAGCAGGGCTGCTCAAGTCACCCCTCTGCACTTGTGTTGTGCCACGCAATGGAGCGGCAGGTTATTTTTGCTGCTGCTGCTGCTGCTGCTGGTGCTGTGCCGGCCATCAGTCGCCTGCAGGCACCAGACAGGGAGGGAGGAGAGCGGAGCGCTGCCGAAATCAGCGAGAAAGACGGAAAGAAAGGGATTGGGCTGCACGCTGTCTGAGGGTGGCAGTCAGGAAAGGAGGACAATAGGTGCAGGAGTTGCCATTCTGCCTTTCGAGCCTGCACCACCATTCAATATGATCATGGCTGATCATCCTTAATCAGTATCCTGTTCCTGCCTTATCTCCGTAACCCTTGATTCCACTATCCTTGAGAGCTCTATGCAACTCTTTCTTAAATGAATCCAGAGACTGGGCCTCCACTCCCTCTGGGGCAGAGCATTCCACACAGCCACCACTCTCTGGGTGAAGAAGTTTCTCCTCATCTCTGTCCTAAATGGTCTACCCCGTATTTTTAAGCAGTGTCCTCTGTTTCGGCACTCACCCAGCAGCGAAACATGTTTCCTGCCGCCAGAGTGTCCAATCCTTTGATGATCTGAAATGTCTCAATCAGATCCCCTCTCAGTCTTCTAAACTCGAGGGTACACACAAGCCCAGTCGCTCCAGTCTTTCAGTGTAAGGTAATCCGCCAGTCCAGGAATTGACCTGGTGAACCTACGCTGCATTCCTCAATAGCCAGAATCAAATCTGGAGAGCAGAACTGCACACAGTACTCCAGTGTGGTCTCACCAGGCCCTGTACAGCTGCAAAAGAACCTCTTTGCTTCTATACTCCATCCCTCTGTTATGAAGGCCAGCATGCTATTAGCCTTCTTCACTACCTGCTGTACCTGCATGCTTACCTTCATTGAGTGGTGTACAGGAACCCCCAGATCTCTCTGTCCTGCCCCTTGACCTAAATTGATTCCATTTAGGTAGTAATCTGCCTTGCACCAAAGTGGGTAACCATTGATTTATCCACATTAAATTGCATCTGGCCACTCACCTAACTTGTCCAGGTCACCCTGTAATCTGCTAACATCCTGATGACATTTCACCCTGCCAGCCAGCTTAGTATCATCAGCAAATTTGCTAATGTTATGGCTAATAGCATCTTGTAGATGGTTAAGATATATGGTAAAAAGCTGCGGTCCCAGTAGTGATCCCTGCGGTACCCCCTGGCCACTGCCTGCCATTGGGAAAGGGAGGCGTGGAGGAGTGCGGAAGGATGAGAGAATGCAGGCTGCAGCCTTATGAAGCAGGGGAGGGCTTGCAGTTGGCCTGCGTGGGATGTGGGAGACTACAGGAGCCTGGTGGGCAAGGCTGGCTGAAAGGCAGCTGAGGGACGGAGGGAGGGAAGCACGCACAGAGAAGGAAGAGCAAAGAGAAAAGAGAAAAAAAAAACAAAGGGATAAAGAGAAAGAGCAGCAAAGAAAATGTGGCTGGCCAGCACGCCTTGAAGTAGGGGAAAAGGAAGGGGCCGGTGCCTACGGCCATACTAGTCTGAAAACGCCCGATCTCGTCTGATCTCGGAAGCTAAGCAGACTCAGGCCTGGTTAGTACTTGGATGGAGACCGCCTGGGAATACCAGGTGCAGTAGGCTTTTTCCGCCAGCAGGGCTGCTCAAGTCACCCCTCTGCACTTGTGTTGTGCCACGCAATGGAGCGGCAGGTTATTTTTGCTGCTGCTGCTGCTGCTGCTGCTGCTGTGCCGGCCATCAGTCGCCTGCAGGCACCAGACAGGGAGGGGAGGAGAGCGGAGCGCTGCCGAAATCAGCGAGAAAGACGGAAAGAAAGGGATTGGGGCTGCACGCTGTCTGCGGGTGGCAGTCAGGAAAGGAGGACAATAGGTGCAGGAGTTGGCCATTCTGCCTTTCGAGCCTGCACCACCATTCAATATGATCATGGCTGATCATCCTTAATCAGTATCCTGTTCCTGCCTTATCTCCGTAACCCTTGATTCCACTATCCTTGAGAGCTCTATGCAACTCTTTCTTAAATGAATCCAGAGACTGGGCCTCCACTGCCCTCTGGGGCAGAGCATTCCACACAGCCACCACTCTCTGGGTGAAGAAGTTTCTCCTCATCTCTTCCTAAATGGTCTACCCCGTATTTTTAAGCAGTGTCCTCTGTTTCGGCACTCACCCAGCAGCGGAAACATGTTTCCTGCCGCCAGAGTGTCCAATCCTTTGATGATCTGAAATGTCTCAATCAGATCCCCTCTCAGTCTTCTAAACTCGAGGGTACACACAAGCCCAGTCGCTCCAGTCTTTCAGTGTAAGGTAATCCCGCCAGTCCAGGAATTGACCTGGTGAACCTACGCTGCATTCCCTCAATAGCCAGAATCAAATCTGAGAGCAGAACTGCACACAGTACTCCAGGTGTGGTCTCACCAGGGCCTGTACAGCTGCAAAAGAACCTCTTTGCTTCTATACTCCATCCCTCTTGTTATAAAGGCCAGCATGCTATTAGCCTTCTTCACTACCTGCTGTACCTGCATGCTTACCTTCATTGAGTGGTGTACAGGAACCCCCCAGATCTCTCTGTCCTGCCCCTTGACCTAAATTGATTCCATTTAGGTAGTAATCTGCCTTGCACCAAAGTGGGTAACCATTGATTTATCCACATTAAATTGCATCTGGCCACTCACCTAACTTGTCCAGGTCACCCTGTAATCTGCTAACATCCTGATGACATTTCACCCTGCCAGCCAGCTTAGTATCATCAGCAAATTTGCTAATGTTATGGCTAATAGCATCTTGTAGATGGTTAAGATATATGGTAAAAAGCTGCGGTGCCAGTAGTGATCCCTGCGGTACCCCCCCTGGCCACTGCCTGCCATTGGGAAAGGGAGGCGTGGAGGAGTGCGGAAGGATGAGAGAATGCAGGCTGCAGCCTGATGAAGCAGGGGAGGGCTTGCAGTTGGCCTGCGTGGGGATGTGGGAGACTACAGGAGCCTGGTGGGCAAGGGCTGGCTGAAAGGCAGCTGGAGGGACGGAGGGAGGGAAGCACGCACAGAGGAGGAAGAGCAAAGAGAAAAGAGAAAAAAAAAACAAAGGGGATAAAGAGAAAGAGCAGCAAAGAAAATGTGGCTGGCCAGCACGCCTTGAAGTAGGGAGAAAAGGAAGGGGCCGGTGCCTACGGCCATACTAGTCTGAAAGCGCCCGATCTCGTCTGATCTCGGATGCTAAGCAGACTCAGGCCTGGTTAGTACTTGGATGGAGACCGCCTGGGAATACCAGGTGCAGTAGGCTTTTTCCGCCAGCAGGGGCTGCTCAAGTCACCCCTCTGCACTTGTGTTGTGCCACGCAATGGAGCGGCAGGTTATTTTGCTGCTGCTGCTGCTGCTGCTGTGCCGGCCATCAGTCGCCTGCAGGCACCAGACAGGGAGGGAGGAGAGCGGAGCGCTGCCGAAATCAGCGAGAAAGACGGAAAGAAAGGGATTGGGGCTGCACGCTGTCTGCGGGTGGCAGTCAGGAAAGGAGGACAATAGGTGCAGGAGTTGGCCATTCTGCCTTTCGAGCCTGCACCACCATCAATATGATCATGGCTGATCATCCCTAATCAGTATCCTGTTCCTGCCTATCTCCGTAACCCTTGATTCCACTATCCTTGAGAGCTCTATGCAACTCTTTCTTAAATGAATCCAGAGACGGGCCACCACTGCCCTCTGGGGCAGAGCATCCACACAGCCACCACTCTCTGGGTGAAGAAGTTTCTCCTCATCTCTGTCCTAAATGGTCTACCCCGTATTTTAAGCAGTGTCCTCTGTTTCGGCACTCACCCAGCAGCGGAAACATGTTTCCTGCCGCCAGAGTGTCCAATCCTTTGATGATCTGAAATGTCTCAATCAGATCCCCTCTCAGTCTTCTAAACTCGAGGGTACACACAAGCCCAGTCGCTCCAGTCTTTCAGTGTAAGGTAATCCCGCCAGTCCAGGAATTGACCTGGTGAACCTACGCTGCATTCCCTCAATAGCCAGAATCAAATCTGGAGAGCAGAACTGCACACAGTACTCCAGGTGTGGTCTCACCAGGGCCCTGTACAGCTGCAAAAGAACCTCTTTGCTTCTATACTCCATCCCTCTTGTTATGAAGGCCAGCATGCTATTAGCCTTCTTCACTACCTGCTGTACCTGCATGCTTACCTTCATTGAGTGGTGTACAGGAACCCCCAGATCTCTCTGTCCTGCCCCTTGAGCTAAATTGATTCCATTTAGGTAGTAATCTGCCTTGCACCAAAGTGGGTAACCATTGATTTGTCCACATTAAATTGCATCTGGCCACTCACCTAACTTGTCCAGGTCACCCTGTAATCTGCTAACATCCTGATGACATTTCACCCTGCCAGCCAGCTTAGTATCATCAGCAAATTTGCTAATGTTATGGCTAATAGCATCTTGTAGATGGTTAAGATATATGGTAAAAAGCTGCGGTGCCAGTAGTGATCCCTGCGGTACCCCCCTGGCCACTGCCTGCCATTGGGAAAGGGAGGCGTGGAGGAGTGCGGAAGGATGAGAGAATGCAGGCTGCAGCCTTATGAAGCAGGGGAGGGCTTGCAGTTGGCCTGCGTGGGGATGTGGGAGACTACAGGAGCCTGTGGGCAAGGGCTGGCTGAAAGGCAGCTGGAGGGACGGAGGGAGGGAAGCACGCACAGAGGAGGAAGAGCAAAGAGAAAAGAGAAAAAAAAAACAAAGGGGATAAAGAGAAAGAGCAGCAAAGAAAATGTGGCTGGCCAGCACGCCTTGAAGTAGGGAGAAAAGGAAGGGGCCGTGCCTACGGCCATACTAGTCTGAAAACGCCGGATCTCGTCTGATCTCGGAATCTAAGCAGACTCAGGCCTGGTTAGTACTTGGATGGGAGACCGCCTGGGAATACCAGGTGCAGTAGGCTTTTTTCCGCCAGCAGGGGCTGCTCAAGTCACCCCTCTGCACTTGTGTTGTGCCACGCAATGGAGCGGCAGGTTATTTTGCTGCTGCTGCTGCTGCGCTGCTGCTGCTGCTGCTGTGCCGGCCATCAGTCGCCTGCAGGCACCAGACAGGGAGGGGAGGAGAGCGGAGCGCTGCCGAAATCAGCGAGAAAGACGGAAAGAAAGGGATTGGGCTGCACGCTGTCTGAGGGTGGCAGTCAGGAAAGGAGGACAATAGGTGCAGGAGTTGGCCATTCTGCCTTTCGAGCCTGCACCACCATTCAATATGATCATGGCTGATCATCCCTAATCAGTATCCTGTTCCTGCCTTATCTCCGTAACCCTTGATTCCACTATCCTTGAGAGCTCTATGCAACTCTTTCTTAAATGAATCCAGAGACTGGGCCTCCACTGCCCTCTGGGGCAGAGCATTCCACACAGCCACCACTCTCTGGGTGAAGAAGTTTCTCCTCATCTCTGTCCTAAATGGTCTACCCCGTATTTTTAAGCAGTGTCCTCTGTTTCGGCACTCACCCCAGCAGCGGAAACATGTTTCCTGCCGCCAGAGTGTCCAATCCTTTGATGATCTGAAATGTCTCAATCAGATCCCCTCTCAGTCTTCTAAACTCGAGGGTACACACAAGCCCAGTCGCTCCAGTCTTTCAGTGTAAGGTAATCCCGCCAGTCCAGGAATTGACCTGGTGAACCTACGCTGCATTCCCTCAATAGCCAGAATCAAATCTGGAGAGCAGAACTGCACACACAGTACTCCAGGTGTGGTCTCACCAGGGCCCTGTACAGCTGCAAAAGAACCTCTTTGCTTCTATACTCCATCCCTCTTGTTATGAAGGCCAGCATGCTATTAGCCTTCTTCACTACCTGCTGTACCTGCATGCTTACCTTCATTGAGTGGTGTACAGGAACCCCCAGATCTCTCTGTCCTGCCCCTTGACCTAAATTGATTCCATTTAGGTAGTAATCTGCCTTGCACCAAAGTGGGTAACCATTGATTTATCCACATTAAATTGCATCTGGCCACTCACCTAACTTGTCCAGGTCACCCTGTAATCTGCTAACATCCTGATGACATTTCACCCTGCCAGCCAGCTTAGTATCATCAGCAAATTTGCTAATGTTATGGCTAATAGCATCTTGTAGATGGTTAAGATATATGGTAAAAAGCTGCGGTGCCAGTAGTGATCCCTGCGGTACCCCCCTGGCCACTGCCTGCCATTGGGAAAGGGAGGCGTGGAGGAGTGCGGAAGGATGAGAGAATGCAGGCTGCAGCCTTATGAAGCAGGGGGAGGGCTTGCAGTTGGCCTGCGTGGGGATGTGGGAGACTACAGGAGCCTGGTGGGCAAGGGCTGGCTGAAAGGCAGCTGGAGGGACGGAGGGAGGGAAGCACGCACAGAGGAGGAAGAGCAAAGAGAAAAGAGAAAAAAAAAACAAAGGGATAAAGAGAAAGAGCAGCAAAGAAAATGTGGCTGGCCAGCACGCCTTGAAGTAGGGAGAAAAGGAAGGGGCCGGTGCCTATGGCCATACTAGTCTGAAAGCGCCCGATCTCGTCTGATCTCGGAAGCTAAGCAGACTCAGGCCTGGTTAGTACTTGGATGGGAGACCGCCTGGGAATACCAGGTGCAGTAGGCTTTTTCCGCCAGCAGGGGCTGCTCAAGTCACCCCTCTGCACTTGTGTTGTGCCACGCAATGGAGCGGCAGGTTATTTTTGCTGCTGCTGCTGCTGCTGCTGCTGCTGCTGTGCCGGCCATCAGTCGCCTGCAGGCACCAGACAGGGAGGGGAGGAGAGCGGAGCGCTGCCGAAATCAGCGAGAAAGACGGAAAGAAAGGGATTGGGGCTGCACGCTGTCTGAGGGTGGCAGTCAGGAAAGGAGGACAATAGGTGCAGGAGTTGGCCATTCTGCCTTTCGAGCCTGCACCACCATTCAATATGATCATGGCTGATCATCCTTAATCAGTATCCTGTTCCTGCCTTATCTCCGTAACCCTTGATTCCAGTATCCTTGAGAGCTCTATGCAACTCTTTCTTAAATGAATCCAGAGACTGGGCCTCCACTGCCCTCTGGGGCAGAGCATTCCACACAGCCACCACTCTCTGGGTGAAGAAGTTTCTCCTCATCTCTGTCCTAAATGGTCTACCCCGTATTTTTAAGCAGTGTCCTCTGTTTCGGCACTCACCCAGCAGCGGAAACATGTTTCCTGCCGCCAGAGTGTCCAATCCTTTGATGATCTGAAATGTCTCAATCAGATCCCCTCTCAGTCTTCTAAACTCGAGGGTACACACAAGCCCAGTCGCTCCAGTCTTTCAGTGTAAGGTAATCCCGCCAGTCCAGGAATTGACCTGGTGAACCTACGCTGCATTCCCTCAATAGCCAGAATCAAATCTGGAGAGCAGAACTGCACACAGTACTCCAGGTGTGGTCTCACCAGGGCCCTGTACAGCTGCAAAAGAACCTCTTTGCTTCTATACTCCATCCCTCTTGTTATGAAGGCCAGCATGCTATTAGCCTTCTTCACTACCTGCTGTACCTGCATGCTTACCTTCATTGAGTGGTGTACAGGAACCCCCAGATCTCTCTGTCCTGCCCCTTGACCTAAATTGATTCCATTTAGGTAGTAATCTGCCTTGCACCAAAGTGGGTAACCATTGATTTATCCACATTAAATTGCATCTGGCCACTCACCTAACTTGTCCAGGTCACCCTGTAATCTGCTAACATCCTGATGACATTTCACCCTGCCAGCCAGCTTAGTATCATCAGCAAATTTGCTAATGTTATGGCTAATAGCATCTTGTAGATGGTTAAGATATATGGTAAAAAGCTGCGGTGCCAGTAGTGATCCCTGCGGTACCCCCCCTGGCCACTGCCTGCCATTGGGAAAGGGAGGCGTGGAGGAGTGCGGAAGGATGAGAGAATGCAGGCTGCAGCCTTATGAAGCAGGGGAGGGCTTGCAGTTGGCCTGCGTGGGGATGTGGGAGACTACAGGAGCCTGGTGGGCAAGGGCTGGCTGAAAGGCAGCTGGAGGGACGGAGGGAGGGAAGCACGCACAGAGGAGGAAGAGCAAAGAGAAAAGAGAAAAAAAAAACAAAGGGGATAAAGAGAAAGAGCAGCAAAGAAAATGTGGCTGGCCAGCACGCCTTGAAGTAGGGAGAAAAGGAAGGGGCCGGTGCCTACGGCCATACTAGTCTGAAAACGCCCGATCTCGGAATCTAAGCAGACTCAGGCCTGGTTAGTACTTGGGTGGGAGACCGCCTGGGAATACCAGGTGCAGTAGGCTTTTTCCGCCAGCAGGGGCTGCTCAAGTCACCCCTCTGCACTTGTGTTGTGCCACGCAATGGAGCGGCAGGTTATTTTTGCTGCTGCTGCTGCTGCTGCTGCTGCTGTGCCGGCCATCAGTCGCCTGCAGGCACCAGACAGGGAGGGGAGGAGAGCGGAGCGCTGCCGAAATCAGCGAGAAAGACGGAAAGAAAGGGATTGGGGCTGCACGCTGTCTGAGGGTGGCAGTCAGGAAAGGAGGACAATAGGTGCAGGAGTTGGCCATTCTGCCTTTCGAGCCTGCACCACCATTCAATATGATCATGGCTGATCATCCTTAATCAGTATCCTGTTCCTGCCTTATCTCCGTAACCCTTGATTCCACTATCCTTGAGAGCTCTATGCAACTCTTTCTTAAATGAATCCAGAGACTGGGCCTCCACTGCCCTCTGGGGCAGAGCATTCCACACAGCCACCACTCTCTGGGTGAAGAAGTTTCTCCTCATCTCTGTCCTAAATGGTCTACCCCGTATTTTTAAGCAGTGTCCTCTGTTTCGGCACTCACCCAGCAGCGGAAACATGTTTCCTGCCGCCAGAGTGTCCAATCCTTTGATGATCTGAAATGTCTCAATCAGATCCCCTCTCAGTCTTCTAAACTCGAGGGTACACACAAGCCCAGTCGCTCCAGTCTTTCAGTGTAAGGTAATCCCGCCAGTCCAGGAATTGACCTGGTGAACCTACGCTGCATTCCCTCAATAGCCAGAATCAAATCTGGAGAGCAGAACTGCACACAGTACTCCAGGTGTGGTCTCACCAGGGCCCTGTACAGCTGCAAAAGAACCTCTTTGCTTCTATACTCCATCCCTCTTGTTATGAAGGCCAGCATGCTATGAGCCTTCTTCACTACCTGCTGTAGCTGCATGCTTACCTTCATTGAGTGGTGTACAGGAACCCCCAGATCTCTCTGTCCTGCCCCTTGACCTAAATTGATTCCATTTAGGTAGTAATCTGCCTTGCACCAAAGTGGGTAACCATTGATTTATCCACATTAAATTGCATCTGGCCACTCACCTAACTTGTCCAGGTCACCCTGTAATCTGCTAACATCCTGATGACATTTCACCCTGCCAGCCAGCTTAGTATCATCAGCAAATTTGCTAATGTTATGGCTAATAGCATCTTGTAGATGGTTAAGATATATGGTAAAAAGCTGCGGTGCCAGTAGTGATCCCTGCGGTACCCCCCTGGCCACTGCCTGCCATTGGGAAAGGGAGGCGTGGAGGAGTGCGGAAGGATGAGAGAATGCAGGCTGCAGCCTTATGAAGCAGGGGGAGGGCTTGCAGTTGGCCTGCGTGGGGATGTGGGAGACTACAGGAGCCTGGTGGGCAAGGGCTGGCTGAAAGGCAGCTGGAGGGACGGAGGGAGGGAAGCACGCACAGAGGAGGAAGAGCAAAGAGAAAAGAGAAAAAAAAAACAAAGGGGATAAAGAGAAAGAGCAGCAAAGAAAATGTGGCTGGCCAGCACGCCTTGAAGTAGGGAGAAAAGGAAGGGGCCGGTGCCTACGGCCATACTAGTCTGAAAACGCCCGATCTCGTCTGATCTCGGAAGCTAAGCAAACTCAGGCCTGGTTAGTACTTGGATGGGAGACCGCCTGGGAATACCAGGTGCAGTAGGCTTTTTCCGCCAGCAGGGGCTGCTCAAGTCACCCCTCTGCACTTGTGTTGTGCCACGCAATGGAGCGGCAGGTTATTTTTGCTGCTGCTGCTGCTGCTGCTGCTGCTGTGCCGGCCATCAGTCGCCTGCAGGCACCAGACAGGGAGGGGAGGAGAGCGGAGCGCTGCCGAAATCAGCGAGAAAGACGGAAAGAAAGGGATTGGGGCTGCACGCTGTCTGAGGGTGGCAGTCAGGAAAGGAGGACAATAGGTGCAGGAGTTGGCCATTCTGCCTTTCGAGCCTGCACCACCATTCAATATGATCATGGCTGATCATCCTTAATCAGTATCCTGTTCCTGCCTTATCTCCGTAACCCTTGATTCCACTATCCTTGAGAGCTCTATGCAACTCTTTCTTAAATGAATCCAGAGACTGGGCCTCCACTGCCCTCTGGGGCAGAGCATTCCACACAGCCACCACTCTCTGGGTGAAGAAGTTTCTCCTCATCTCTGTCCTAAATGGTCTACCCCGTATTTTTAAGCAGTGTCCTCTGTTTCGGCACTCACCCAGCAGCGGAAACATGTTTCCTGCCGCCAGAGTGTCCAATCCTTTGATGATCTGAAATGTCTCAATCAGATCCCCTCTCAGTCTTCTAAACTCGAGGGTACACACAAGCCCAGTCGCTCCAGTCTTTCAGTGTAAGGTAATCCCGCCAGTCCAGGAATTGACCTGGTGAACCTACGCTGCATTCCCTCAATAGCCAGAATCAAATCTGGAGAGCAGAACTGCACACAGTACTCCAGGTGTGGTCTCACCAGGGCCCTGTACAGCTGCAAAAGAACCTCTTTGCTTCTATACTCCATCCCTCTTGTTATGAAGGCCAGCATGCTATGAGCCTTCTTCACTACCTGCTGTACCTGCATGCTTACCTTCATTGAGTGGTGTACAGGAACCCCCAGATCTCTCTGTCCTGCCCCTTGACCTAAATTGATTCCATTTAGGTAGTAATCTGCCTTGCACCAAAGTGGGTAACCATTGATTTATCCACATTAAATTGCATCTGGCCACTCACCTAACTTGTCCAGGTCACCCTGTAATCTGCTAACATCCTGATGACATTTCACCCTGCCAGCCAGCTTAGTATCATCAGCAAATTTGCTAATGTTATGGCTAATAGCATCTTGTAGATGGTTAAGATATATGGTAAAAAGCTGCGGTGCCAGTAGTGATCCCTGCGGTACCCCCCTGGCCACTGCCTGCCATTGGGAAAGGGAGGCGTGGAGGAGTGCGGAAGGATGAGAGAATGCAGGCTGCAGCCTGATGAAGCAGGGGGAGGGCTTGCAGTTGGCCTGCGTGGGGATGTGGGAGACTACAGGAGCCTGGTGGGCAAGGGCTGGCTGAAAGGCAGCTGGAGGGACGGAGGGAGGGAAGCACGCACAGAGGAGGAAGAGCAAAGAGAAAAGAGAAAAAAAAAACAAAGGGGATAAAGAGAAAGAGCAGCAAAGAAAATGTGGCT
Organism: Hemiscyllium ocellatum; assembly: GCF_020745735.1. Lineage (NCBI taxonomy): Eukaryota > Metazoa > Chordata > Chondrichthyes > Orectolobiformes > Hemiscylliidae > Hemiscyllium > Hemiscyllium ocellatum. The sequence continues at coordinate 16,565,810 of NC_083403.1, forward strand.
GGCCAGCACGCCTTGAAGTAGGGAGAAAAGGAAGGGGCCGGTGCCTACGGCCATACTAGTCTGAAAGCGCCCGATCTCGTCTGATCTCAGAAGCTAAGCAGACTCAGGCCTGGTTAGTACTTGGATGGGAGACCGCCTGGGAATACCAGGTGCAGTAGGCTTTTTCCGCCAGCAGGGGCTGCTCAAGTCACCCCTCTGCACTTGTGTTGTGCCACGCAATGGAGCGGCAGGTTATTTTTGCTGCTGCTGCTGCTGCTGTTGCTGCTGTGCCGGCCATCAGTCGCCTGCAGGCACCAGACAGGGAGGGGAGGAGAGCGGAGCGCTGCCGAAATCAGCGAGAAAGACGGAAAGAAAGGGATTGGGGCTGCACGCTGTCTGCGGGTGGCAGTCAGGAAAGGAGGACAATAGGTGCAGGAGTTGGCCATTCTGCCTTTCGAGCCTGCACCACCATTCAA
>NC_083403.1:16571264-16588764 GCF_020745735.1 Hemiscyllium ocellatum
GTAACCCTTGATTCCACTATCCTTGAGAGCTCTATGCAACTCTTTCTTAAATGAATCCAGAGACTGGGCCTCCACTGCCCTCTGGGGCAGAGCATTCCACACAGCCACCACTCTCTGGGTGAAGAAGTTTCTCCTCATCTCTGTCCTAAATGGTCTACCCCGTATTTTTAAGCAGTGTCCTCTGTTTCGGCACTCACCCAGCAGCGGAAACATGTTTCCTGCCGCCAGAGTGTCCAATCCTTTGATGATCTGAAATGTCTCAATCAGATCCCCTCTCAGTCTTCTAAACTCGAGGGTACACACAAGCCCAGTCGCTCCAGTCTTTCAGTGTAAGGTAATCCCGCCAGTCCAGGAATTGACCTGGTGAACCTACGCTGCATTCCCTCAATAGCCAGAATCAAATCTGGAGAGCAGAACTGCACACAGTACTCCAGGTGTGGTCTCACCAGGGCCCTGTACAGCTGCAAAAGAACCTCTTTGCTTCTATACTCCATCCCTCTTGTTATGAAGGCCAGCATGCTATGAGCCTTCTTCACTACCTGCTGTACCTGCATGCTTACCTTCATTGAGTGGTGTACAGGAACCCCCAGATCTCTCTGTCCTGCCCCTTGACCTAAATTGATTCCATTTAGGTAGTAATCTGCCTTGCACCAAAGTGGGTAACCATTGATTTATCCACATTAAATTGCATCTGGCCACTCACCTAACTTGTCCAGGTCACCCTGTAATCTGCTAACATCCTGATGACATTTCACCCTGCCAGCCAGCTTAGTATCATCAGCAAATTTGCTAATGTTATGGCTAATAGCATCTTGTAGATGGTTAAGATATATGGTAAAAAGCTGCGGTGCCAGTAGTGATCCCTGCGGTACCCCCCTGGCCACTGCCTGCCATTGGGAAAGGGAGGCGTGGAGGAGTGCGGAAGGATGAGAGAATGCAGGCTGCAGCCTTATGAAGCAGGGGGAGGGCTTGCAGTTGGCCTGCGTGGGGATGTGGGAGACTACAGGAGCCTGGTGGGCAAGGGCTGGCTGAAAGGCAGCTGGAGGGACGGAGGGAGGGAAGCACGCACAGAGGAGGAAGAGCAAAGAGAAAAGAGAAAAAAAAAACAAAGGGGATAAAGAGAAAGAGCAGCAAAGAAAATGTGGCTGGCCAGCACGCCTTGAAGTAGGGAGAAAAGGAAGGGGCCGGTGCCTACGGCCATACTAGTCTGAAAACGCCCGATCTCGTCTGATCTCGGAAGCTAAGCAGACTCAGGCCTGGTTAGTACTTGGATGGGAGACCGCCTGGGAATACCAGGTGCAGTAGGCTTTTTCCGCCAGCAGGGGCTGCTCAAGTCACCCCTCTGCACTTGTGTTGTGCCACGCAATGGAGCGGCAGGTTATTTTTGCTGCTGCTGCTGCTGCTGCTGCTGCTGCTGCTGCTGTGCCGGCCATCAGTCGCCTGCAGGCACCAGACAGGGAGGGGAGGAGAGCGGAGCGCTGCCGAAATCAGCGAGAAAGACGGAAAGAAAGGGATTGGGGCTGCACGCTGTCTGAGGGTGGCAGTCAGGAAAGGAGGACAATAGGTGCAGGAGTTGGCCATTCTGCCTTTCGAGCCTGCACCACCATTCAATATGATCATGGCTGATCATCCCTAATCAGTATCCTGTTCCTGCCTTATCTCCGTAACCCTTGATTCCACTATCCTTGAGAGCTCTATGCAACTCTTTCTTAAATGAATCCAGAGACTGGGCCTCCACTGCCCTCTGGGGCAGAGCATTCCACACAGCCACCACTCTCTGGGTGAAGAAGTTTCTCCTCATCTCTGTCCTAAATGGTCTACCCCGTATTTTTAAGCAGTGTCCTCTGTTTCGGCACTCACCCAGCAGCGGAAACATGTTTCCTGCCGCCAGAGTGTCCAATCCTTTGATGATCTGAAATGTCTCAATCAGATCCCCTCTCAGTCTTCTAAACTCGAGGGTACACACAAGCCCAGTCGCTCCAGTCTTTCAGTGTAAGGTAATCCCGCCAGTCCAGGAATTGACCTGGTGAACCTACGCAGCATTCCCTCAATAGCCAGAATCAAATCTGGAGAGCAGAACTGCACACAGTACTCCAGGTGTGGTCTCACCAGGGCCCTGTACAGCTGCAAAAGAACCTCTTTGCTTCTATACTCCATCCCTCTTGTTATGAAGGCCAGCATGCTATGAGCCTTCTTCACTACCTGCTGTACCTGCATGCTTACCTTCATTGAGTGGTGTACAGGAACCCCCAGATCTCTCTGTCCTGCCCCTTGACCTAAATTGATTGCATTTAGGTAGTAATCTGCCTTGCACCAAAGTGGGTAACCATTGATTTATCCACATTAAATTGCATCTGGCCACTCACCTAACTTGTCCAGGTCACCCTGTAATCTGCTAACATCCTGATGACATTTCACCCTGCCAGCCAGCTTAGTATCATCAGCAAATTTGCTAATGTTATGGCTAATAGCATCTTGTAGATGGTTAAGATATATGGTAAAAAGCTGCGGTGCCAGTAGTGATCCCTGCGGTACCCCCCTGGCCACTGCCTGCCATTGGGAAAGGGAGGCGTGGAGGAGTGCGGAAGGATGAGAGAATGCAGGCTGCAGCCTTATGAAGCAGGGGGAGGGCTTGCAGTTGGCCTGCGTGGGGATGTGGGAGACTACAGGAGCCTGGTGGGCAAGGGCTGGCTGAAAGGCAGCTGGAGGGACGGAGGGAGGGAAGCACGCACAGAGGAGGAAGAGCAAAGAGAAAAGAGAAAAAAAAAACAAAGGGGATAAAGAGAAAGAGCAGCAAAGAAAATGTGGCTGGCCAGCACGCCTTGAAGTAGGGAGAAAAGGAAGGGGCCGGTGCCTACGGCCATACTAGTCTGAAAACGCCCGATCTCGTCTGATCTCGGAAGCTAAGCAGACTCAGGCCTGGTTAGTACTTGGATGGGAGACCGCCTGGGAATACCAGGTGCAGTAGGCTTTTTCCGCCAGCAGGGGCTGCTCAAGTCACCCCTCTGCACTTGTGTTGTGCCACGCAATGGAGCGGCAGGTTATTTTTGCTGCTGCTGCTGCTGCTGCTGCTGCTGCTGCTGCTGCTGCTGCCGGCCATCAGTCGCCTGCAGGCACCAGACAGGGAGGGGAGGAGAGCGGAGCGCTGCCGAAATCAGCGAGAAAGACGGAAAGAAAGGGATTGGGGCTGCACGCTGTCTGAGGGTGGCAGTCAGGAAAGGAGGACAATAGGTGCAGGAGTTGGCCATTCTGCCTTTCGAGCCTGCACCACCATTCAATATGATCATGGCTGATCATCCCTAATCAGTATCCTGTTCCTGCCTTATCTCCGTAACCCTTGATTCCACTATCCTTGAGAGCTCTATGCAACTCTTTCTTAAATGAATCCAGAGACTGGGCCTCCACTGCCCTCTGGGGCAGAGCATTCCACACAGCCACCACTCTCTGGGTGAAGAAGTTTCTCCTCATCTCTGTCCTAAATGGTCTACCCCGTATTTTTAAGCAGTGTCCTCTGTTTCGGCACTCACCCAGCAGCGGAAACATGTTTCCTGCCGCCAGAGTGTCCAATCCTTTGATGATCTGAAATGTCTCAATCAGATCCCCTCTCAGTCTTCTAAACTCGAGGGTACACACAAGCCCAGTCGCTCCAGTCTTTCAGTGTAAGGTAATCCCGCCAGTCCAGGAATTGACCTGGTGAACCTACGCTGCATTCCCTCAATAGCCAGAATCAAATCTGGAGAGCAGAACTGCACACAGTACTCCAGGTGTGGTCTCACCAGGGCCCTGTACAGCTGCAAAAGAACCTCTTTGCTTCTATACTCCATCCCTCTTGTTATGAAGGCCAGCATGCTATGAGCCTTCTTCACTACCTGCTGTACCTGCATGCTTACCTTCATTGAGTGGTGTACAGGAACCCCCAGATCTCTCTGTCCTGCCCCTTGACCTAAATTGATTGCATTTAGGTAGTAATCTGCCTTGCACCAAAGTGGGTAACCATTGATTTATCCACATTAAATTGCATCTGGCCACTCACCTAACTTGTCCAGGTCACCCTGTAATCTGCTAACATCCTGATGACATTTCACCCTGCCAGCCAGCTTAGTATCATCAGCAAATTTGCTAATGTTATGGCTAATAGCATCTTGTAGATGGTTAAGATATATGGTAAAAAGCTGCGGTGCCAGTAGTGATCCCTGCGGTACCCCCCTGGCCACTGCCTGCCATTGGGAAAGGGAGGCGTGGAGGAGTGCGGAAGGATGAGAGAATGCAGGCTGCAGCCTTATGAAGCAGGGGGAGGGCTTGCAGTTGGCCTGCGTGGGGATGTGGGAGACTACAGGAGCCTGGTGGGCAAGGGCTGGCTGAAAGGCAGCTGGAGGGACGGAGGGAGGGAAGCACGCACAGAGGAGGAAGAGCAAAGAGAAAAGAGAAAAAAAAAACAAAGGGGATAAAGAGAAAGAGCAGCAAAGAAAATGTGGCTGGCCAGCACGCCTTGAAGTAGGGAGAAAAGGAAGGGGCTGGTGCCTACGGCCATACTAGTCTGAAAACGCCTGATCTCGGAAGCTAAGCAGACTCAGGCCTGGTTAGTACTTGGATGGGAGACCGCCTGGGAATACCAGGTGCAGTAGGCTTTTTCCGCCAGCAGGGGCTGCTCAAGTCACCCCTCTGCACTTGTGTTGTGCCACGCAATGGAGCGGCAGGTTATTTTTGCTGCTGCTGCTGCTGCTGCTGCTGCTGCTGCTGCTGCTGTGCCGGCCATCAGTCGCCTGCAGGCACCAGACAGGGAGGGGAGGAGAGCGGAGCGCTGCCGAAATCAGCGAGAAAGACGGAAAGAAAGGGATTGGGGCTGCACGCTGTCTGAGGGTGGCAGTCAGGAAAGGAGGACAATAGGTGCAGGAGTTGGCCATTCTGCCTTTCGAGCCTGCACCACCATTCAATATGATCATGGCTGATCATCCCTAATCAGTATCCTGTTCCTGCCTTATCTCCGTAACCCTTGATTCCACTATCCTTGAGAGCTCTATGCAACTCTTTCTTAAATGAATCCAGAGACTGGGCCTCCACTGCCCTCTGGGGCAGAGCATTCCACACAGCCACCACTCTCTGGGTGAAGAAGTTTCTCCTCATCTCTGTCCTAAATGGTCTACCCCGTATTTTTAAGCAGTGTCCTCTGTTTCGGCACTCACCCAGCAGCGGAAACATGTTTCCTGCCGCCAGAGTGTCCAATCCTTTGATGATCTGAAATGTCTCAATCAGATCCCCTCTCAGTCTTCTAAACTCGAGGGTACACACAAGCCCAGTCGCTCCAGTCTTTCAGTGTAAGGTAATCCCGCCAGTCCAGGAATTGACCTGGTGAACCTACGCTGCATTCCCTCAATAGCCAGAATCAAATCTGGAGAGCAGAACTGCACACAGTACTCCAGGTGTGGTCTCACCAGGGCCCTGTACAGCTGCAAAAGAACCTCTTTGCTTCTATACTCCATCCCTCTTGTTATGAAGGCCAGCATGCTATGAGCCTTCTTCACTACCTGCTGTACCTGCATGCTTACCTTCATTGAGTGGTGTACAGGAACCCCCAGATCTCTCTGTCCTGCCCCTTGACCTAAATTGATTCCATTTAGGTAGTAATCTGCCTTGCACCAAAGTGGGTAACCATTGATTTATCCACATTAAATTGCATCTGGCCACTCACCTAACTTGTCCAGGTCACCCTGTAATCTGCTAACATCCTGATGACATTTCACCCTGCCAGCCAGCTTAGTATCATCAGCAAATTTGCTAATGTTATGGCTAATAGCATCTTGTAGATGGTTAAGATATATGGTAAAAAGCTGCGGTGCCAGTAGTGATCCCTGCGGTACCCCCCTGGCCACTGCCTGCCATTGGGAAAGGGAGGCGTGGAGGAGTGCGGAAGGATGAGAGAATGCAGGCTGCAGCCTTATGAAGCAGGGGGAGGGCTTGCAGTTGGCCTGCGTGGGGATGTGGGAGACTACAGGAGCCTGGTGGGCAAGGGCTGGCTGAAAGGCAGCTGGAGGGACGGAGGGAGGGAAGCACGCACAGAGGAGGAAGAGCAAAGAGAAAAGAGAAAAAAAAAACAAAGGGGATAAAGAGAAAGAGCAGCAAAGAAAATGTGGCTGGCCAGCACGCCTTGAAGTAGGGAGAAAAGGAAGGGGCCGGTGCCTACGGCCATACTAGTCTGAAAACGCCTGATCTCGTCTGATCTCGGAAGCTAAGCAGACTCAGGCCTGGTTAGTACTTGGATGGGAGACCGCCTGGGAATACCAGGTGCAGTAGGCTTTTTCCGCCAGCAGGGGCTGCTCAAGTCACCCCTCTGCACTTGTGTTGTGCCACGCAATGGAGCGGCAGGTTATTTTTGCTGCTGCTGCTGCTGCTGCTGCTGCTGTGCCGGCCATCAGTCGCCTGCAGGCACCAGACAGGGAGGGGAGGAGAGCGGAGCGCTGCCGAAATCAGCGAGAAAGACGGAAAGAAAGGGATTGGGGCTGCACGCTGTCTGAGGGTGGCAGTCAGGAAAGGAGGACAATAGGTGCAGGAGTTGGCCATTCTGCCTTTCGAGCCTGCACCACCATTCAATATGATCATGGCTGATCATCCCTAATCAGTATCCTGTTCCTGCCTTATCTCCGTAACCCTTGATTCCAGTATCCTTGAGAGCTCTATGCAACTCTTTCTTAAATGAATCCAGAGACTGGGCCTCCACTGCCCTCTGGGGCAGAGCATTCCACACAGCCACCACTCTCTGGGTGAAGAAGTTTCTCCTCATCTCTGTCCTAAATGGTCTACCCCGTATTTTTAAGCAGTGTCCTCTGTTTCGGCACTCACCCAGCAGCGGAAACATGTTTCCTGCCGCCAGAGTGTCCAATCCTTTGATGATCTGAAATGTCTCAATCAGATCCCCTCTCAGTCTTCTAAACTCGAGGGTACACACAAGCCCAGTCGCTCCAGTCTTTCAGTGTAAGGTAATCCCGCCAGTCCAGGAATTGACCTGGTGAACCTACGCTGCATTCCCTCAATAGCCAGAATCAAATCTGGAGAGCAGAACTGCACACAGTACTCCAGGTGTGGTCTCACCAGGGCCCTGTACAGCTGCAAAAGAACCTCTTTGCTTCTATACTCCATCCCTCTTGTTATGAAGGCCAGCATGCTATTAGCCTTCTTCACTACCTGCTGTACCTGCATGCTTACCTTCATTGAGTGGTGTACAGGAACCCCCAGATCTCTCTGTCCTGCCCCTTGACCTAAATTGATTCCATTTAGGTAGTAATCTGCCTTGCACCAAAGTGGGTAACCATTGATTTATCCACATTAAATTGCATCTGGCCACTCACCTAACTTGTCCAGGTCACCCTGTAATCTGCTAACATCCTGATGACATTTCACCCTGCCAGCCAGCTTAGTATCATCAGCAAATTTGCTAATGTTATGGCTAATAGCATCTTGTAGATGGTTAAGATATATGGTAAAAAGCTGCGGTGCCAGTAGTGATCCCTGCGGTACCCCCCTGGCCACTGCCTGCCATTGGGAAAGGGAGGCGTGGAGGAGTGCGGAAGGATGAGAGAATGCAGGCTGCAGCCTTATGAAGCAGGGGGAGGGCTTGCAGTTGGCCTGCGTGGGGATGTGGGAGACTACAGGAGCCTGGTGGGCAAGGGCTGGCTGAAAGGCAGCTGGAGGGACGGAGGGAGGGAAGCACGCACAGAGGAGGAAGAGCAAAGAGAAAAGAGAAAAAAAAAACAAAGGGGATAAAGAGAAAGAGCAGCAAAGAAAATGTGGCTGGCCAGCACGCCTTGAAGTAGGGAGAAAAGGAAGGGGCCGGTGCCTACGGCCATAGTAGTCTGAAAACGCCCGATCTCGTCTGATCTCGGAAGCTAAGCAGACTCAGGCCTGGTTAGTACTTGGATGGGAGACCGCCTGGGAATACCAGGTGCAGTAGGCTTTTTCCGCCAGCAGGGGCTGCTCAAGTCACCCCTCTGCACTTGTGTTGTGCCACGCAATGGAGCGGCAGGTTATTTTTGCTGCTGCTGCTGCTGCTGCTGCTGTGCCGGCCATCAGTCGCCTGCAGGCACCAGACAGGGAGGGGAGGAGAGCGGAGCGCTGCCGAAATCAGCGAGAAAGACGGAAAGAAAGGGATTGGGGCTGCACGCTGTCTGAGGGTGGCAGTCAGGAAAGGAGGACAATAGGTGCAGGAGTTGGCCATTCTGCCTTTCGAGCCTGCACCACCATTCAATATGATCATGGCTGATCATCCCTAATCAGTATCCTGTTCCTGCCTTATCTCCGTAACCCTTGATTCCACTATCCTTGAGAGCTCTATGCAACTCTTTCTTAAATGAATCCAGAGACTGGGCCTCCACTGCCCTCTGGGGCAGAGCATTCCACACAGCCACCACTCTCTGGGTGAAGAAGTTTCTCCTCATCTCTGTCCTAAATGGTCTACCCCGTATTTTTAAGCAGTGTCCTCTGTTTCGGCACTCACCCAGCAGCGGAAACATGTTTCCTGCCGCCAGAGTGTCCAATCCTTTGATGATCTGAAATGTCTCAATCAGATCCCCTCTCAGTCTTCTAAACTCGAGGGTACACACAAGCCCAGTCGCTCCAGTCTTTCAGTGTAAGGTAATCCCGCCAGTCCAGTCCAGGAATTGACCTGGTGAACCTACGCTGCATTCCCTCAATAGCCAGAATCAAATCTGGAGAGCAGAACTGCACACAGTACTCCAGGTGTGGTCTCACCAGGGCCCTGTACAGCTGCAAAAGAACCTCTTTGCTTCTATACTCCATCCCTCTTGTTATGAAGGCCAGCATGCTATTAGCCTTCTTCACTACCTGCTGTACCTGCATGCTTACCTTCATTGAGTGGTGTACAGGAACCCCCAGATCTCTCTGTCCTGCCCCTTGACCTAAATTGATTCCATTTAGGTAGTAATCTGCCTTGCACCAAAGTGGGTAACCATTGATTTATCCACATTAAATTGCATCTGGCCACTCACCTAACTTGTCCAGGTCACCCTGTAATCTGCTAACATCCTGATGACATTTCACCCTGCCAGCCAGCTTAGTATCATCAGCAAATTTGCTAATGTTATGGCTAATAGCATCTTGTAGATGGTTAAGATATATGGTAAAAAGCTGCGGTGCCAGTAGTGATCCCTGCGGTACCCCCCTGGCCACTGCCTGCCATTGGGAAAGGGAGGCGTGGAGGAGTGCGGAAGGATGAGAGAATGCAGGCTGCAGCCTTATGAAGCAGGGGGAGGGCTTGCAGTTGGCCTGCGTGGGGATGTGGGAGACTACAGGAGCCTGGTGGGCAAGGGCTGGCTGAAAGGCAGCTGGAGGGACGGAGGGAGGGAAGCACGCACAGAGGAGGAAGAGCAAAGAGAAAAGAGAAAAAAAAAACAAAGGGGATAAAGAGAAAGAGCAGCAAAGAAAATGTGGCTGGCCAGCACGCCTTGAAGTAGGGAGAAAAGGAATGGGCCGGTGCCTACGGCCATACTAGTCTGAAAACGGCCGATCTCGTCTGATCTCGGAAGCTAAGCAGACTCAGGCCTGGTTAGTACTTGGATGGGAGACCGCCTGGGAATACCAGGTGCAGTAGGCTTTTTCCGCCAGCAGGGGCTGCTCAAGTCACCCCTCTGCACTTGTGTTGTGCCACGCAATGGAGCGGCAGGTTATTTTTGCTGCTGCTGCTGCTGCTGCTGCTGTGCCGGCCATCAGTCGCCTGCAGGCACCAGACAGGGAGGGGAGGAGAGCGGAGCGCTGCCGAAATCAGCGAGAAAGACGGAAAGAAAGGGATTGGGGCTGCACGCTGTCTGAGGGTGGCAGTCAGGAAAGGAGGACAATAGGTGCAGGAGTTGGCCATTCTGCCTTTCGAGCCTGCACCACCATTCAATATGATCATGGCTGATCATCCCTAATCAGTATCCTGTTCCTGCCTTATCTCCGTAACCCTTGATTCCACTATCCTTGAGAGCTCTATGCAACTCTTTCTTAAATGAATCCAGAGACTGGGCCTCCACTGCCCTCTGGGGCAGAGCATTCCACACAGCCACCACTCTCTGGGTGAAGAAGTTTCTCCTCATCTCTGTCCTAAATGGTCTACCCCGTATTTTTAAGCAGTGTCCTCTGTTTCGGCACTCACCCAGCAGCGGAAACATGTTTCCTGCCGCCAGAGTGTCCAATCCTTTGATGATCTGAAATGTCTCAATCAGATCCCCTCTCAGTCTTCTAAACTCGAGGGTACACACAAGCCCAGTCGCTCCAGTCTTTCAGTGTAAGGTAATCCCGCCAGTCCAGGAATTGACCTGGTGAACCTACGCTGCATTCCCTCAATAGCCAGAATCAAATCTGGAGAGCAGAACTGCACACAGTACTCCAGGTGTGGTCTCACCAGGGCCCTGTACAGCTGCAAAAGAACCTCTTTGCTTCTATACTCCATCCCTCTTGGTATGAAGGCCAGCATGCTATGAGCCTTCTTCACTACCTGCTGTACCTGCATGCTTACCTTCATTGAGTGGTGTACAGGAACCCCCAGATCTCTCTGTCCTGCCCCTTGACCTAAATTGATTGCATTTAGGTAGTAATCTGCCTTGCACCAAAGTGGGTAACCATTGATTTATCCACATTAAATTGCATCTGGCCACTCACCTAACTTGTCCAGGTCACCCTGTAATCTGCTAACATCCTGATGACATTTCACCCTGCCAGCCAGCTTAGTATCATCAGCAAATTTGCTAATGTTATGGCTAATAGCATCTTGTAGATGGTTAAGATATATGGTAAAAAGCTGCGGTGCCAGTAGTGATCCCTGCGGTACCCCCCTGGCCACTGCCTGCCATTGGGAAAGGGAGGCGTGGAGGAGTGCGGAAGGATGAGAGAATGCAGGCTGCAGCCTTATGAAGCAGGGGGAGGGCTTGCAGTTGGCCTGCGTGGGGATGTGGGAGACTACAGGAGCCTGGTGGGCAAGGGCTGGCTGAAAGGCAGCTGGAGGGACGGAGGGAGGGAAGCACGCACAGAGGAGGAAGAGCAAAGAGAAAAGAGAAAAAAAAAACAAAGGGGATAAAGAGAAAGAGCAGCAAAGAAAATGTGGCTGGCCAGCACGCCTTGAAGTAGGGAGAAAAGGAAGGGGCTGGTGCCTACGGCCATACTAGTCTGAAAACGCCCGATCTCGTCTGATCTCGGAAGCTAAGCAGACTCAGGCCTGGTTAGTACTTGGATGGGAGACCGCCTGGGAATACCAGGTGCAGTAGGCTTTTTCCGCCAGCAGGGGCTGCTCAAGTCACCCCTCTGCACTTGTGTTGTGCCACGCAATGGAGCGGCAGGTTATTTTTGCTGCTGCTGCTGCTGCTGCTGCTGCTGCTGTGCCGGCCATCAGTCGCCTGCAGGCACCAGACAGGGAGGGGAGGAGAGCGGAGCGCTGCCGAAATCAGCGAGAAAGACGGAAAGAAAGGGATTGGGGCTGCACGCTGTCTGAGGGTGGCAGTCAGGAAAGGAGGACAATAGGTGCAGGAGTTGGCCATTCTGCCTTTCGAGCCTGCACCACCATTCAATATGATCATGGCTGATCATCCCTAATCAGTATCCTGTTCCTGCCTTATCTCCGTAACCCTTGATTCCACTATCCTTGAGAGCTCTATGCAACTCTTTCTTAAATGAATCCAGAGACTGGGCCTCCACTGCCCTCTGGGGCAGAGCATTCCACACAGCCACCACTCTCTGGGTGAAGAAGTTTCTCCTCATCTCTGTCCTAAATGGTCTACCCCGTATTTTTAAGCAGTGTCCTCTGTTTCGGCACTCACCCAGCAGCGGAAACATGTTTCCTGCCGCCAGAGTGTCCAATCCTTTGATGATCTGAAATGTCTCAATCAGATCCCCTCTCAGTCTTCTAAACTCGAGGGTACACACAAGCCCAGTCGCTCCAGTCTTTCAGTGTAAGGTAATCCCGCCAGTCCAGGAATTGACCTGGTGAACCTACGCTGCATTCCCTCAATAGCCAGAATCAAATCTGGAGAGCAGAACTGCACACAGTACTCCAGGTGTGGTCTCACCAGGGCCCTGTACAGCTGCAAAAGAACCTCTTTGCTTCTATACTCCATCCCTCTTGTTATGAAGGCCAGCATGCTATGAGCCTTCTTCACTACCTGCTGTACCTGCATGCTTACCTTCATTGAGTGGTGTACAGGAACCCCCAGATCTCTCTGTCCTGCCCCTTGACCTAAATTGATTGCATTTAGGTAGTAATCTGCCTTGCACCAAAGTGGGTAACCATTGATTTATCCACATTAAATTGCATCTGGCCACTCACCTAACTTGTCCAGGTCACCCTGTAATCTGCTAACATCCTGATGACATTTCACCCTGCCAGCCAGCTTAGTATCATCAGCAAATTTGCTAATGTTATGGCTAATAGCATCTTGTAGATGGTTAAGATATATGGTAAAAAGCTGCGGTGCCAGTAGTGATCCCTGCGGTACCCCCCTGGCCACTGCCTGCCATTGGGAAAGGGAGGCGTGGAGGAGTGCGGAAGGATGAGAGAATGCAGGCTGCAGCCTTATGAAGCAGGGGGAGGGCTTGCAGTTGGCCTGCGTGGGGATGTGGGAGACTACAGGAGCCTGGTGGGCAATGCCCGGCTGAAAGGCAGCTGGAGGGACGGAGGGAGGGAAGCACGCACAGAGGAGGAAGAGCAAAGAGAAAAGAGAAAAAAAAAACAAAGGGGATAAAGAGAAAGAGCAGCAAAGAAAATGTGGCTGGCCAGCACGCCTTGAAGTAGGGAGAAAAGGAAGGGGCTGGTGCCTACGGCCATACTAGTCTGAAAACGCCCGATCTCGTCTGATCTCGGAAGCTAAGCAGACTCAGGCCTGGTTAGTACTTGGATGGGAGACCGCCTGGGAATACCAGGTGCAGTAGGCTTTTTCCGCCAGCAGGGGCTGCTCAAGTCACCCCTCTGCACTTGTGTTGTGCCACGCAATGGAGCGGCAGGTTATTTTTTGCTGCTGCTGCTGCTGCTGCTGCTGCTGCTGCTGCTGTGCCGGCCATCAGTCGCCTGCAGGCACCAGACAGGGAGGGGAGGAGAGCGGAGCGCTGCCGAAATCAGCGAGAAAGACGGAAAGAAAGGGATTGGGGCTGCACGCTGTCTGAGGGTGGCAGTCAGGAAAGGAGGACAATAGGTGCAGGAGTTGGCCATTCTGCCTTTCGAGCCTGCACCACCATTCAATATGATCATGGCTGATCATCCTTAATCAGTATCCTGTTCCTGCCTTATCTCCGTAACCCTTGATTCCACTATCCTTGAGAGCTCTATGCAACTCTTTCTTAAATGAATCCAGAGACTGGGCCTCCACTGCCCTCTGGGGCAGAGCATTCCACACAGCCACCACTCTCTGGGTGAAGAAGTTTCTCCTCATCTCTGTCCTAAATGGTCTACCCCGTATTTTTAAGCAGTGTCCTCTGTTTCGGCACTCACCCAGCAGCGGAAACATGTTTCCTGCCGCCAGAGTGTCCAATCCTTTGATGATCTGAAATGTCTCAATCAGATCCCCTCTCAGTCTTCTAAACTCGAGGGTACACACAAGCCCAGTCGCTCCAGTCTTTCAGTGTAAGGTAATCCCGCCAGTCCAGTCCAGGAATTGACCTGGTGAACCTACGCTGCATTCCCTCAATAGCCAGAATCAAATCTGGAGAGCAGAACTGCACACAGTACTCCAGGTGTGGTCTCACCAGGGCCCTGTACAGCTGCAAAAGAACCTCTTTGCTTCTATACTCCATCCCTCTTGTTATGAAGGCCAGCATGCTATGAGCCTTCTTCACTACCTGCTGTACCTGCATGCTTACCTTCATTGAGTGGTGTACAGGAACCCCCAGATCTCTCTGTCCTGCCCCTTGACCTAAATTGATTCCATTTAGGTAGTAATCTGCCTTGCACCAAAGTGGGTAACCATTGATTTATCCACATTAAATTGCATCTGGCCACTCACCTAACTTGTCCAGGTCACCCTGTAATCTGCTAACATCCTGATGACATTTCACCCTGCCAGCCAGCTTAGTATCATCAGCAAATTTGCTAATGTTATGGCTAATAGCATCTTGTAGATGGTTAAGATATATGGTAAAAAGCTGCGGTGCCAGTAGTGATCCCTGCGGTACCCCCCTGGCCACTGCCTGCCATTGGGAAAGGGAGGCGTGGAGGAGTGCGGAAGGATGAGAGAATGCAGGCTGCAGCCTTATGAAGCAGGGGGAGGGCTTGCAGTTGGCCTGCGTGGGGATGTGGGAGACTACAGGAGCCTGGTGGGCAAGGGCTGGCTGAAAGGCAGCTGGAGGGACGGAGGGAGGGAAGCACGCACAGAGGAGGAAGAGCAAAGAGAAAAGAGAAAAAAAAAACAAAGGGGATAAAGAGAAAGAGCAGCAAAGAAAATGTGGCTGGCCAGCACGCCTTGAAGTAGGGAGAAAAGGAAGGGGCTGGTGCCTACGGCCATACTAGTCTGAAAACGCCCGATCTCGTCTGATCTCGGAAGCTAAGCAGACTCAGGCCTGGTTAGTACTTGGATGGGAGACCGCCTGGGAATACCAGGTGCAGTAGGCTTTTTCCGCCAGCAGGGGCTGCTCAAGTCACCCCTCTGCACTTGTGTTGTGCCACGCAATGGAGCGGCAGGTTATTTTTGCTGCTGCTGCTGCTGCTGCTGTGCCGGCCATCAGTCGCCTGCAGGCACCAGACAGGGAGGGGAGGAGAGCGGAGCGCTGCCGAAATCAGCGAGAAAGACGGAAAGAAAGGGATTGGGGCTGCACGCTGTCTGAGGGTGGCAGTCAGGAAAGGAGGACAATAGGTGCAGGAGTTGGCCATTCTGCCTTTCGAGCCTGCACCACCATTCAATATGATCATGGCTGATCATCCCTAATCAGTATCCTGTTCCTGCCTTATCTCCGTAACCCTTGATTCCACTATCCTTGAGAGCTCTATGCAACTCTTTCTTAAATGAATCCAGAGACTGGGCCTCCACTGCCCTCTGGGGCAGAGCATTCCACACAGCCACCACTCTCTGGGTGAAGAAGTTTCTCCTCATCTCTGTCCTAAATGGTCTACCCCGTATTTTTAAGCAGTGTCCTCTGTTTCGGCACTCACCCAGCAGCGGAAACATGTTTCCTGCCGCCAGAGTGTCCAATCCTTTGATGATCTGAAATGTCTCAATCAGATCCCCTCTCAGTCTTCTAAACTCGAGGGTACACACAAGCCCAGTCGCTCCAGTCTTTCAGTGTAAGGTAATCCCGCCAGTCCAGTCCAGGAATTGACCTGGTGAACCTACGCTGCATTCCCTCAATAGCCAGAATCAAATCTGGAGAGCAGAACTGCACACAGTACTCCAGGTGTGGTCTCACCAGGGCCCTGTACAGCTGCAAAAGAACGTCTTTGCTTCTATACTCCATCCCTCTTGTTATGAAGGCCAGCATGCTATTAGCCTTCTTCACTACCTGCTGTACCTGCATGCTTACCTTCATTGAGTGGTGTACAGGAACCCCCAGATCTCTCTGTCCTGCCCCTTGACCTAAATTGATTCCATTTAGGTAGTAATCTGCCTTGCACCAAAGTGGGTAACCATTGATTTATCCACATTAAATTGCATCTGGCCACTCACCTAACTTGTCCAGGTCACCCTGTAATCTGCTAACATCCTGATGACATTTCACCCTGCCAGCCAGCTTAGTATCATCAGCAAATTTGCTAATGTTATGGCTAATAGCATCTTGTAGATGGTTAAGATATATGGTAAAAAGCTGCGGTGCCAGTAGTGATCCCTGCGGTACCCCCCTGGCCACTGCCTGCCATTGGGAAAGGGAGGCGTGGAGGAGTGCGGAAGGATGAGAGAATGCAGGCTGCAGCCTTATGAAGCAGGGGGAGGGCTTGCAGTTGGCCTGCGTGGGGATGTGGGAGACTACAGGAGCCTGGTGGGCAAGGGCTGGCTGAAAGGCAGCTGGAGGGACGGAGGGAGGGAAGCACGCACAGAGGAGGAAGAGCAAAGAGAAAAGAGAAAAAAAAAACAAAGGGGATAAAGAGAAAGAGCAGCAAAGAAAATGTGGCTGGCCAGCACGCCTTGAAGTAGGGAGAAAAGGAAGGGGCCGGTGCCTACGGCCATACTAGTCTGAAAACGCCTGATCTCGTCTGATCTCGGAAGCTAAGCAGACTCAGGCCTGGTTAGTACTTGGATGGGAGACCGCCTGGGAATACCAGGTGCAGTAGGCTTTTTCCGCCAGCAGGGGCTGCTCAAGTCACCCCTCTGCACTTGTGTTGTGCCACGCAATGGAGCGGCAGGTTATTTTTTTGCTGCTGCTGCTGCTGCTGCTGCTGCTGCTGCTGCTGTGCCGGCCATCAGTCGCCTGCAGGCACCAGACAGGGAGGGGAGGAGAGCGGAGCGCTGCCGAAATCAGCGAGAAAGACGGAAAGAAAGGGATTGGGGCTGCACGCTGTCTGAGGGTGGCAGTCAGGAAAGGAGGACAATAGGTGCAGGAGTTGGCCATTCTGCCTTTCGAGCCTGCACCACCATTCAATATGATCATGGCTGATCATCCTTAATCAGTATCCTGTTCCTGCCTTATCTCCGTAACCCTTGATTCCACTATCCTTGAGAGCTCTATGCAACTCTTTCTTAAATGAATCCAGAGACTGGGCCTCCACTGCCCTCTGGGGCAGAGCATTCCACACAGCCACCACTCTCTGGGTGAAGAAGTTTCTCCTCATCTCTGTCCTAAATGGTCTACCCCGTATTTTTAAGCAGTGTCCTCTGTTTCGGCACTCACCCAGCAGCGGAAACATGTTTCCTGCCGCCAGAGTGTCCAATCCTTTGATGATCTGAAATGTCTCAATCAGATCCCCTCTCAGTCTTCTAAACTCGAGGGTACACACAAGCCCAGTCGCTCCAGTCTTTCAGTGTAAGGTAATCCCGCCAGTCCAGGAATTGACCTGGTGAACCTACGCTGCATTCCCTCAATAGCCAGAATCAAATCTGGAGAGCAGAACTGCACACAGTACTCCAGGTGTGGTCTCACCAGGGCCCTGTACAGCTGCAAAAGAACGTCTTTGCTTCTATACTCCATCCCTCTTGTTATGAAGGCCAGCATGCTATTAGCCTTCTTCACTACCTGCTGTACCTGCATGCTTACCTTCATTGAGTGGTGTACAGGAACCCCCAGATCTCTCTGTCCTGCCCCTTGACCTAAATTGATTGCATTTAGGTAGTAATCTGCCTTGCACCAAAGTGGGTAACCATTGATTTATCCACATTAAATTGCATCTGGCCACTCACCTAACTTGTCCAGGTCACCCTGTAATCTGCTAACATCCTGATGACATTTCACCCTGCCAGCCAGCTTAGTATCATCAGCAAATTTGCTAATGTTATGGCTAATAGCATCTTGTAGATGGTTAAGATATATGGTAAAAAGCTGCGGTGCCAGTAGTGATCCCTGCGGTACCCCCCTGGCCACTGCCTGCCATTGGGAAAGGGAGGCG
>NC_083403.1:16593764-16596264 GCF_020745735.1 Hemiscyllium ocellatum
GCAGGGGGAGGGCTTGCAGTTGGCCTGCGTGGGGATGTGGGAGACTACAGGAGCCTGGTGGGCAAGGGCTGGCTGAAAGGCAGCTGGAGGGACGGAGGGAGGGAAGCACGCACAGAGGAGGAAGAGCAAAGAGAAAAGAGGAAAAAAAAACAAAGGGGATAAAGAGAAAGAGCAGCAAAGAAAATGTGGCTGGCCAGCACGCCTTGAAGTAGGGAGAAAAGGAAGGGGCCGGTGCCTACGGCCATACTAGTCTGAAAACACCCCATCTCAGAAGCTAAGCAGACTCAGGCCTGGTTAGTACTTGGATGGGAGACCGCCTGGGAATACCAGGTGCAGTAGGCTTTTTCCGCCAGCAGGGGCTGCTCAAGTCACTCCTCTGCACTTGTGTTGTGCCACGCAATGGAGCGGCAGGTTATTTTTGCTGCTGCTGCTGCTGCTGCTGTGCCGGCCATCAGTCGCCTGCAGGCACCAGACAGGGAGGGGAGGAGAGCGGAGCGCTGCCGAAATCAGCGAGAAAGACGGAAAGAAAGGGAGTGGGGCTGCACGCTGTCTGCGGGTGGCAGTCAGGAAAGGAGGACAATAGGTGCAGGAGTTGGCCATTCTGCCTTTCGAGCCTGCACCACCATTCAATATGATCATGGCTGATCATCCTTAATCAGTATCCTGTTCCTGCCTTATCTCCGTAACCCTTGATTCCACTATCCTTGAGAGCTCTATGCAACTCTTTCTTAAATGAATCCAGAGACTGGGCCTCCACTGCCCTCTGGGGCAGAGCATTCCACACAGCCACCACTCTCTGGGTGAAGAAGTTTCTCCTCATCTCTGTCCTAAATGGTCTACCCCGTATTTTTAAGCAGTGTCCTCTGTTTCGGCACTCACCCAGCAGCGGAAACATGTTTCCTGCCGCCAGAGTGTCCAATCCTTTGATGATCTGAAATGTCTCAATCAGATCCCCTCTCAGTCTTCTAAACTCGAGGGTACACACAAGCCCAGTCGCTCCAGTCTTTCAGTGTAAGGTAATCCCGCCAGTCCAGGAATTGACCTGGTGAACCTACGCTGCATTCCCTCAATAGCCAGAATCAAATCTGGAGAGCAGAACTGCACACAGTACTCCAGGTGTGGTCTCACCAGGGCCCTGTACAGCTGCAAAAGAACCTCTTTGCTTCTATACTCCATCCCTCTTGTTATGAAGGCCAGCATGCTATTAGCCTTCTTCACTACCTGCTGTACCTGCATGCTTACCTTCATTGAGTGGTGTACAGGAACCCCCAGATCTCTCTGTCCTGCCCCTTGACCTAAATTGATTCCATTTAGGTAGTAATCTGCCTTGCACCAAAGTGGGTAACCATTGATTTATCCACATTAAATTGCATCTGGCCACTCACCTAACTTGTCCAGGTCACCCTGTAATCTGCTAACATCCTGATGACATTTCACCCTGGCAGCCAGCTTAGTATCATCAGCAAATTTGCTAATGTTATGGCTAATAGCATCTTGTAGATGGTTAAGATATATGGTAAAAAGCTGCGGTGCCAGTAGTGATCCCTGCGGTACCCCCCTGGCCACTGCCTGCCATTGGGAAAGGGAGGCGTGGAGGAGTGCGGAAGGATGAGAGAATGCAGGCTGCAGCCTTATGAAGCAGGGGGAGGGCTTGCAGTTGGCCTGCGTGGGGATGTGGGAGACTACAGGAGCCTGGTGGGCAAGGGCTGGCTGAAAGGCAGCTGGAGGGACGGAGGGAGGGAAGCACGCACAGAGGAGGAAGAGCAAAGAGAAAAGAGAAAAAAAAAACAAAGGGGATAAAGAGAAAGAGCAGCAAAGAAAATGTGGCTGGCCAGCACGCCTTGAAGTAGGGAGAAAAGGAAGGGGCCGGTGCCTACGGCCATACTAGTCTGAAAACGCCCGATCTCGTCTGATCTCGGAAGCTAAGCAGACTCAGGCCTGGTTAGTACTTGGATGGGAGACCGCCTGGGAATACCAGGTGCAGTAGGCTTTTTCCGCCAGCAGGGGCTGCTCAAGTCACCCCTCTGCACTTGTGTTGTGCCACGCAATGGAGCGGCAGGTTATTTTTGCTGCTGCTGCTGCTGCTGCTGCTGCTGCTGCTGTGCCGGCCATCAGTCGCCTGCAGGCACCAGACAGGGAGGGGAGGAGAGCGGAGCGCTGCCGAAATCAGCGAGAAAGACGGAAAGAAAGGGATTGGGGCTGCACGCTGTCTGAGGGTGGCAGTCAGGAAAGGAGGACAATAGGTGCAGGAGTTGGCCATTCTGCCTTTCGAGCCTGCACCACCATTCAATATGATCATGGCTGATCATCCCTAATCAGTATCCTGTTCCTGCCTTATCTCCGTAACCCTTGATTCCACTATCCTTGAGAGCTCTATGCAACTCTTTCTTAAATGAATCCAGAGACTGGGCCTCCACTGCCCTCTGGGGCAGAGCATTCCACACAGCCACCACTCTCTGGGTGAAGAAGTTTCTCCTCATCTCTGTCCTAAATGGTCTAC